>NW_022146095.1:408693-442696 GCF_002938485.1 Sitophilus oryzae
TAAAATTTCATCCCTGATACCGTTATATAGGGCTGGTTTCATTGAGGCAATAGGCAACAAAAATTTAATTAACTGTAAAATTCGGCTTTAATACAGCTTCCCAGTTTATCTTTTTATGGAGCCTGGTGCGTCGTGGGAAAAATCTGGAATGCCGATGGAAAAAGAGATGGAAACAGCAATGGAAAAGGTTTGAGAGGGATGAAAAATAATCCTGGAGGGTGAGAGAGGGAAAATAACCCGAATCTCTGCTTGCTTCGATGTGTTTTAATTAAAAAACGGATGTTTACAGCAGAAAAATTTAATTAGGCGATGTAGGGCCAAGAACTATTTTTTGAGGGTTTTTGTTGTGTTTCGTGTTGAGAGAACTGGATCGTGTAATAAAATATAATGCTTGTACGTTAAAACAGCCGTTACACTATCCCCGAAATGTTTTACGAAATATTTCTGGAAATATTTCGTGAAACATTTCGCAAAACATTTTTGGAAATAGTTTCTGGAATATTGTTAATCTGGGTTAACAATAAAAAACAAACAACCAATCACGGCGGGTCTCGATCAATTTCAGGAAACGTGGGAACTAATTTTTATAACACGGGCTTATATTTATGGTACCATTTTGTCAAATAGCACAAGGCAATCAAGGTCAAACGTTGTGGTCGCTTCAGAAAAATAAGTAAACATGGAAAAACTGATATGAAAACAGTTACCGATGGTAAATTAAATTGGCTATTCCGCGAAGGTTACACAAGAATATTTAGTTTTAATCATTGTCTAATATCATTGATTGCAATATAGTAAAAAATATAAAACCGTCACTAACTAGCGGTCTACCATTTATCGGCTTATAATCCACTGTATTGCGCCTCATGAACAAAATATACACAAAGTTATTTAAAAAATCGTCTAGTTATTTATTATTTCTAGTTATGGTAAAGTAACATTTATACTGTAGTCCGTAGCAAAGTTTAGTTTACGAATTTGGTTTTGTTTTTCTAGTTTTAATTGTCTAAATCCCTGCATAATAAATACTAGTTGAATGGACTTATATGAAATAATGCTGGGTGCTAATAAAAGTATCGTTTACAGATTTCTCTTAAGAACAATAAAAGAACATTGCTTTTAAATAATGTTCGTGGCTCGTACTTTTGTTGACATCGAGTCAATTAATAATTTTCACAAGCGGATATATTGATAATGTTACCAGTATTACTCATAAAACAATACTTCTGTTATATTAATCAATTAAGACCGTAAACAAACATATCATATACCATTTTATATACTAATTCATTATAATAAAATTAAATCATAAAAATATTGTAATTATATTCCTGCAGTTTACATGAAAAGTTTTGTTCCTAAATATCTACTATACATATAATAAATGCGTGTTAAAATATTAATTTTGTGGAATATATATCAATATAATGTAAAACTAGATGTAATTAACAAAATATCATCGTAACAGCTATTTTTTAGAAACGTCGAGGTTTACTTATTTCACTGAGATTTATGAAAAAAAATCCTTTGCCTCGGATACAGATACCGCCACGTTTTGGAAATAGCTCAAAACAAAACAAAATTGAACGAGGCAACAAAAAACGCCAAAAAAAGTTCCCCCCTCGCCCTCCTCGCGAGTAGTTTTCAGGTGCTTTTGAGAATCGAAATTAGGTCGAGGCAAACCGAAGTGGGTCAAGACAACTGGAAATAAATCGAAATGCGTCAAAGTTGGGCGACGAAATGAGACCGTGACATGTTTCGAAGAATTTCTCGCATAATGTAGACGCTGTTTATAACTAGGGTTTTCAACTTTTAAAATAAAAAATAGAGGACGAGAGGGTAAAAAGAGGCACAAGCGAAACATTTTTTGAAACCTCGCCCAAATGTCTAAAATTTAGCAAAATGTTATGTAAACGGTATGCGATTAATGAGCTTTCTTACTTTCTTAAAAATATACTCAAAACTTGTTAAAATAAAACAAACCATTTTCCACCAAACTTTTATTCCCAAAACATAAACTAACAATAAGTAAACATAAAATAGTTAATTAAATGTTTATTGCTTCCACAAATATTTCTTGTTCATAAATATTTCTTTATTTTCTTTTCTGTAAAAAAGAGTGGGAGTAGCGAAAGACACCGATTATAACAATTTCTTAAAGCATTGTGTCGATAGCCGAATATTTTTTAGATTTTGAGTTTGGCATGTAAAGAAGAGGACTTTTCAATACGTCAGAGAAAAGAGGAAAGTGATATCAAAAAGAGTACTGTCCTCTGAGACAGATGACAGTTGGCAACACTAGTTAAAACTGTTTTAATTTGCATGGGATTTCCTATGTGTCCAACGACGATGGTATTATATACTACTAATTTCGTGATATTAAAATCTGTTGTTGATAAGAAAAATCTAATAATCACCCCTACAGATTGTAAAAAATAGTGCTTCAAAAAAAACTTAAGTGGGTGATATTGCAGATGAAAATAAAAGAAAAATTTTCTATGAATATATCTTCTCTGCTAATCAGCCGTTGCAAGTATGCAAAATATGCAAAAAAGGTATGTAATATGTATGGTAGTTATCATAGTTGAACTTATCTAAAAAGTTTTATTAGCTTGAATAATAAATTATAATACAAGATATATTAGAACTTCAGAAGATTAAAAAAATTAAAATAGACAGGTGTGTCATTAAATAAGTAATGGTATAAATAATTTATAAATTTGTTTTATTAACTTTCTGATAGTCTTTTTTTAATTTTGTTACACTTTCTGCCTGGTATGGATAAAACTCTACAACTCCTACATTCAAATTTTTTACTACCTCTAGGTATGCTAAATATCACTAAAAACCTAGTATATGTATGTTTCTAAATAAAAGTATGTGTGTACCGTAGGTATGTTTAAAACATAAGTGCACTAAAAAGAGATACTTTTTACAGAAACACATATAATTTGAGCAATTCCCTGTCCTTCCAACTACAATTTATGATCGTCATAGCTCCTCCGGAAACTATCTCGACGCAGATACGCCTCGAGACTGGCCTCGGCCACCGAGTCCATAATATTTACATAAAATATTTCTACATTTTACAATTTCCGACGTGAATACATCCTTCGGGATTGGCAATCTCTCCCAAAGGATCGATCCGGTAACGAACGGCCTCAGGTAATTTTGTTACCGCATTTTGTGGAAGTACGGCTCTGATTCTTGTTGCCGCGATAGCTGCTTGTTATTTTTAATGTTTTATTTTGGTTTTGTGTTGGTTTTAGAACGAAAAAAGATTCAAGTACCTAATTGAAAGTATAATAAAATTTTGTAGCTAGTTTGGTTGCTGGTCAGCTTGAGATTACATTCATTTATGTAGCAATGAAAATGGCATTTTACAGTAGTCATAGAAATGTCAGTTTAGATCAGCTATATTTAAAAACTAAAGATATTTACAACAAAAAAATGTTAAAGAAGAAGTTGTGGGGAACTATGCGCGCATATTTGAAGTGAACCTTCTTACTAACAGCTATTAAATTGGAGGACATGTTTGAGAAAGTGATCTGTTTCCTAAGTAGCCTGCAATTTTTGTGGAATACCGCCCAAAATACACACTTTTATGCAAATGCCTAATAATGTTAACGCTTAAATTTATTTAAGAGGAGAGAAAATTTTGAGCCTAACTTCGTCGGCCGAATAGCTCTGGCCCTGGCAGCTTAATCCTTACTTACTTTTTCTTTTTCGTGTCCGAATTATATTATAGTTTATTAACCCAATAATGGGCTACGTCCAATGCTTCCCGTTTAGCCAGCCCTAGGTCATCGAGGGTACTTCTGTGGGGGCACGCAGGACATTGAAGAAGATGTTCCATGTCCTGAAAGGCGCCGCAGTCGCACTTGTCATCATTTCTGTGTGGCAAACCCCATTTAATCAAATTGGATTTTACTGGGGCCACCCCAGTTCTGATTCGGTTGAGCATTCTCCAGGTTTTCCAGTCGCGAGAAACACCATTGGTTCATCCAGGGGGTGGGCTTAGGAAACGACGTCTGGATTTAAGTCTACCTGTGCCGCACTCTTGACCAAAAACGAGTGACGAGCATCAAATGTCTGTTTTAGCTTCTCAGTATGTTCATGAGCTTTTCTGCGTAAATCGGGGCTTGTAAAACCTGCGGTCTTGTAAAGGTTTTCTAAGAGGGTGGGTTTCATACAACCTGTCACTATTCTGCATGTTTCATTCAGGCTGATGTTCACCTTTTTTGCATGGGCAGATCTACACCACACTGGGCAGACATATTCTGCAGTTGAGAAACATAGAGCTTGAGCAGAAGTTCTGACCGCGATAGGTTTAGCTCCCCATTTACTATTGGTCAGCTTCCTTATAAGGGAATTTCGTGCTTCTACTAAGATTTCTAAGTAGAAGTAGAAGCTTAATCCAAAATACTACTGATACTAATCTAACTGCGTATTTATAGCTATTTATAGTTGTTTACAGTAATTTTGTTAAATTATACGAATATTCTCGTTGATTATTGGTTTGAAATAAATATTACGATGTCCTCCAATGAAAATACGAGTTGCTTATCTCTACTAATTCTAATGCTGAGCTAGTAAATGAGCTAAATGTTTTACCTAGACCGTTATTCAGAAGCTACAAACCTATCGATGAAAATATGCTAAAAATTTACTTCCTAGCACATATCAAGGTTGGTACAGTATCAAGTTTACTATACCTATACTGCAAGAAATTTGTTTTCTAGTTTACTATACATATAGTAATTTAGCCACGTATGGTGTTTGCACAAGCTTATTTTTCATCGGGGTAGATTATTACGAGATAGCGGAGTTAAATTGTTTTACAAAGGGGGTAGACTCGGGGGTAGATCTACCGCGAATGGGATAGCTGTGGCAACAGCACCACTATCACTTTTCCTCTCGCTAGCTTGTGCGTCACAGCCGTCATTCAAGGCTGTTTATCACGGCCTTGAATGTTTACTCCCTAAAGAAGTTTCACTTCGCCACTGTAAGAAAATCTGCGAAATAAAATAATTTGTTGATAATATGGCAACATAGGCAGTAGATTAAATTTACAAGTAAGAAAATCCAGAAAAGATCCAGTGGTTCTTAAGTTTAGCAAAAAAACAATATTTTGGAAATTTCCAAAATAAAATAACTAGGTTAATTTAGGTTTATTTAAAAAACGGTAAAGAGAAAATATGTTTCTTTTATCGAGATCTACCAGCCCTGAAAATATTTGCACTTATTTAAGACTCACCCTGTATAGTAAGAAATAATTTTTAATCTTAATATTTCATAAGACTTTCCTATTTAACATTTTTTCGTAATTCTCAAAGAAATCGAGAAACTTTACCCTATCGTTGTCTCATGCCGTATACAGTAATATTCATAATAAATACGTTTTGGCTATAATACTAAACTTTAAATGGCATGAGGTAAGATATCTCTATCTGATTTGTAAGTCCAACAGTATCCCAGAAAACTCTCTTTATTGGTTTATATATTTCGGATTTTCAATAACTGGCGTATTTCGAGTTCAATATTTCTGCTCCGCGTTCTTTCAAAAACTAACTTTGAAGCTTCAATGCAGTCGTTTAACTTTCGATGGTCTCGTCTATGAAAAGAAAAAGGGCATTTCACGATACCGATTTTTGAAATAGATTTTCCAGAGCCCAGTGGCGTCACCAGAAATTTTAAATGCGGTGTTAGGATACTACACTTGCAATTGAAGGGTCCAGGGGAAAACTTGATAAGCGCCAATTTCTTTATTATAGGATTTTACAATATATTATAGTATGCCTGACTGGTCTCTACGAAATGTATAAATTCTGCAGGGTAATAACTTTGTTAAATCCTATGATATATGCCTATTAAAAATATAGAATACACGGAAAGTACCTGATAACCACCAGCCGTCCAGTAATCTCCTGTAAAACTATTATAATGGCGCTTATCCTGTTTTTCCCTGAACCCTTGGACTAAAATGTTTAAAAAATGACAAAGCCACGATATTAATATTATTTCAATGCGATCAGCATGAACATTCACCTAGACTACTTGTAATACAGAGCTGGAAAGTTTAGATTTCTGACCGTACCGAGCGCTTCTGTCGAAATTTTAAAAATTAAATGAAATGCCTATACCATTTAGCCTATACCTGTTTCATATATTAGCGTTGATTGAAGAAATAAGAAGATGCGCAACCTTATGGGCAATTTCGTGGCACAAAACCTGTTCGAGATCAAGCTGGCGTTACCGTCAGCTGTCCGAGATTTAGTTTAGCTTGTTTAGCTCTGCTCCAATAGTCGTGTACAAATAATGAATAATAATAGTCGTGTACCAATATAATGACGAATAATAGTCGTGTACCAATAGGGGTGTCCCATTTTGGTTGAAATCATACGGTATCTCTGTTATTAATAAAGATAGGTAGGATGTGGTTTGCACTAACTTGTCCCACTTCTTTGTCAAATGGAAGATGCTGTAAACAAAGTAGCTAACTAAAATTTTATTTGGGATTGATATTTACAGTAAAAAATATGAATGAATATAATAATATATATGAACTCTTACCACTGAATATATTTTGTTGAAGTTGCCCATGATATATTTCACATTTCAAAAATCCCCAAAACCAAATATCGAAAACGGACAAATCCGAGCGAAGTCATCACATGGGTCTATTGGTTCCAATTTATTGATTTGAGAAATAATAATTTAACAAAATTCTAATATTTTCAAAGTTGTGATGAGCAGCCTCATCTTGCTGAAAATATATTTCACGTAAATTAGCTAAAGGAATACCTAAAAATTCCGGTACAAATAGCGGTAGAAAGTTAAGTTTCTCTAATATATGTATAAAAATTTATTGCGGCCCCCAAAATAAAAGAAGAGACAGATAGCAGTATATAGTTTTAATAATTCTTTAGTTTCTTTTATTATCAATCATGGCCTACTAATAATTATAATATTTTAATAAAAACTTTTAAATATTGCAGTAATATAGTGAAAATAAATATAGAGTGATATATATTTTTGAGAAGCTTATAGCAAGCCAGATCATATATAATTTATAAATATACAGGGTGTTCCATTTAAGAAAACATAACTTTAGTTCATATCTAAAAATATTATTTTCGTAGAATAACTACGCCACTTTATTCTACGTAAAAAGTTCTACAATAAATAGTTTTCACCTCGGTTTTCACCTTCTCGATACCCTTAACAATAACAGAGATATAGGGGGTGTTCCAAATTGCAACATTTTCAAAAAGACCCTGTAGCTCAGAAATGAAGAGGGCTATGAAAATTTTGTTTACGGAATCTTCCGTTTGACAAAAAATTGGGAAAGGAGACACCGAATGATTTCAACTAAAATGGGACACCCTGTACAGCCTAGCAGATAAAGAATACTGTACCGTAGTTCTGCTTTCAGTTGACAGAGTGAGTGGTTGCCAGAAACAGTATTGCCGCTTAATCCGTAGATGTACGGATTTTGGGTTAATAATACAGATTTTCTATCATTAAATACACTTATCGGCAAAAGTCTTGCACCCCCCAGACAAATTTATTTCTTTGCATAGCATATTGTTGTGGCCATGTGTCTACAAAAAATAGGTCATAAAAGCAATGAAAGAAAACCTTATCGATGGAATGTGCATGGTTTTGCTATTTGCGGTCAAATTTTGTTTCTCAGTTCGAGTTTAATCTTGTAGTAAGTGTTGTGAAAGGCGACAAAAATGCCAGGGCACAAAATTTCTGCCTTCGATAGGGCCCGAATTATCGCTTTGCATGAAGAAGGTCTCAGCAGGCATCAAATTGCTGATTGTTTAAATTTAGTGCGAAGTACTGTCAGCCGAATTATACAACGGTATATGGACACCGGAAATGTAAAATCTCGTCTTAGGTTGGGCCGTCCAAGGATAACGATTGAATGACAGGATTGCTACTTGGCTCAATTTGCCAGAAGAAATCGGTCAGTTCCAATTCGAGAGCTACGATCTCAGTTTCAACGAACTTACCACCGAGTGATATCAAGCCGAACCATTTCCAGGCGACTTTCTAATGCTGGATTACGGCGTAGATGTCCACTGCTAGTCCCTCTATTAACTTTACATCATAGGCAAAGGAGGCTACAGTGGGCTAGAGAACACCAGAACTGGTTATTACCTCAGTGGAGAAACGTAATTTTCACTGACGAAACCAGGATAGGTTTGATCAGTGATAACTATCGTCAGCGAGTGTGGTGGGAGGCAGGGAGGCAGCATCGCTTAAATACAGCCCTTGCTGTTGCTCCTTATCAAGGCGGAACTGAGATGTTCTGGGGTGGCATCATGTACAATAGGCGAACAGAGCTCATTTATATTCCTGAGGTAATGAATGCCCATTTGTATGTGGAAACTGTAATCAGACCAATAATTTATCCACTGCGAGAAGAAATCGGCAATAATTTTGTTCTCATGGATGATAACGCTTGTCCTCACAGAGCTAGGATGGTCCAGGAAGCATTAAATGAAGGGGAAATAACTCGTCTGGACTGGCCTCCACTCTCCCCGACATGAATCCTATTGAACATGTCTGGGACTATATCGCCAAAGCTGTATTTCGTTATTTTGTAACCTAACCTAACCTAACAGAAATAACCCACCAACAAATCGCCAGGAGTTGATCATTGCCGCTCAAGAGGAATGGCAGAACTTCAAGAAACCATAAACAACCTTATGGCGGGGATGCCCCGACGACTTGATGCACTCATAACAAATCGAGGAGGCAATACTTTATATTAGTAACCTTAATTTTGTCAGAATTTATTATTTATTTATTTATTTTCCCTTTTTTGTCAAACATTTTTTTCATGGAATTTGCAATTTTTTGTATTTTGGCAAAATATATTATTAAACTTGGTGAAAGTTTTCCCTTTTTTGTGTTATTTTTTAACATAACTTTAGCATCTATTGATTTCCACGAAAAATTAGTTTGGAATGTAATTTTTTATTAAAATAGTAAGGAGGTGCAAGACTTTTGCCGATGAGTTTAATTTAATATAACATTTTATGATTAAAGAAAGAACGGCGTCAGAGTTGGCTTGGAAATGAAGACCGCTATTATTTCATATCTAAAATATTATGGTAAATGTCAATAATTCATAATTTCCAAGCCACAACCACAAACCAAACCAAACTACAAACTAATCGAATTTTTTCGACCATATATGTTTAATACCTATAAAAGAATTTTTATTTTGTTGTTTATTCTATATTTGACGCGAATATATTTTCAATACATAAAAGCGGATTTTTCATCCAAAAATATTTTTGTCAAACGTAGTACAGATATTAAACATTTTAATATTGCAACAGTGTCGCTTTCAATTCCACATCGTCTTCGAGATGCCTTCGTTGGTCGAATTTTGGAGAAAATAAATGTTTTATTATACGTTGGCCGTAGAACGATTGGTGTCTCCACTGTACTACATATACATACTGCCATTACTCGCTGACGAGTATTCTACACACATCAGAAGATGGTCACGTAAGACGTTTTCTTTCATGAACTTTTCTGTGACTGGTACATGATGTTATCTGCCTACCGCACTCCGGACATTCAAAAATCTCATTGCTTTGTTGCCTCTTTACTTTTTGATTGTCGCTGTTAACTGACTTTACAATTCTTCTCCATTGAGTTCTATTTTGAGCTGCTTCTTCCCAGTCATTCTGCATGTTAATCCCCTTTAAGTTTTCGTGCAAAATGTCCTTGTACCTTTTCAGTTGTCCACCCGGCCTCCTCTTACCGTCTACAAACTCATCGTAAAGCAGAGATTTTGGTATGCGGTTTTCTTCCATTCTGCATACGTAACCAGCCCATCTTAAGCGGGATTTTGTAACCATCAATGCAGTTATGCAGCATGACTTCAATGCAGTTCTCTCGCAGTTAGCTTTTTCAAGGACCGATACGTTTGAGACATAATGGAACCACCGGTCTCTACACAAAATGTGTATGTATGATTATTTAAATGACGAATCATAGGAGTGGATTAATTTTAATATGCGAAATTAAATCTTGTGATTTACATAATTCACTAAAAAGAATCATTAAGATTATTTTTCAAAACCAACCACATCGCTAGTACAGAACCTTAAAATACACTCATATTATTTGTTAAATAAAATAATCCGTAGTGTATAACTCTGGCTGAACATTTTATTTCTATAATCGGGGATTATTTGTTTAAGTCGATTCTGGTGCCGAGGCTAGCCGCTGCTGGCAAGATTGGTCCGACTTTTTCAACTATTCCAGACGAGCATCGCCAATTGGGTTTCATCCTACGTGGAATACCAAACGCCTGATTATTATTCCGGAGATAAGCCAGTAGTGAGGTTTCTTGATGCCCGGCTTTTTTAATCCTCCGCTTCTTATTTTACTACAGCGGAGTTATTTTATTTCGAACTTTGGGCTATACAATTCACATATTTAGTATTTTATTGGAGTAGAAAAATAAATAAAATATACAGAGTTATACAGAGAGGACTTCTAGAGCAACCTAACCTAACAAAATAAATAAAAATATCAAAGTTGTATTTTTTAAATCGAACATCTTTAATATTACTGTTTTTGAAATATTTACATTTTTTCTGAAAATTCAGTAACAATTTTAATGCTTTACTTCTCTAGACGTATTTAAGTTTCTAAAACCAAGGGGTGAACCACTTATTAATAAAAACTTTATTTCAATCGTAGAAACCAAAAATTTAATAATATATGGGATGTTCTATACAAAAATACCACTCTAATATTTTTTGGGGACTCTCTGTATCTTATAAAAATAAATTTAAATTGTAGGTCTTCAACGATCCCACCTCTCACAATTCTAAAAAATCTAATTATTTAGCTACAATACTTTGCGGCTTAATAGCTTGAATAACCCTGTACATGGCCCTACAAAGAATAACTTCTATTTAGATACAACGTTTCTGTAAAAGAGCTTTATTTTATACGTTGGGGCATTGTAGTGGAGCCATTGCATTTATTATATTGTAAAAACAATAGTAATAGGCACTTTGAAGAGCTCATTGGCTGCTCTAATGACGCTGCTTTCGTTTAGGTGCAATGTGCCAAAGCGTTAAACGTGATTACGGTCATTTGGGTAAGCTTTTAGTGTAATCCCTGATTAAATCCTATAAAGCTGAATAGCCTTTTTGTCTTCTAATATCTTTTCTAATACTCTTATGAAATATTGGCATCCTCTTGCAGTATCTAGTACTTTGAATCTATACCCATTATACCCAACTAATAAGCTTCGATACTAATCACATTATTTTATGGCCACAGAAAAGTTTAGAAAAATAGAAATAAATAGACGAATTGAAGACGATTAATAGAGAATATTAATATAAAAAATCCAAACAGCATGCACTAACAGATATCATTAAGCACCAAACCCACTAATTTCCGAAAAAGTTAATCGAATTAGATACACAACAAGTCTTGTAAACAGAATAAGATTTATATCCTTCATATAACATGTGATACTTCAAAAAATTGTGATCTATTCTATCTAAACTCTGTGATACTAAGGCAAAACCTGATATGTGAAAATTATCAAAATATTTTTGATAATCGTTGTCCCGAAGTCATCATCATCATTCTCAGCTTATTTAACTATTCTCAATTATTGTGTAGCCTCCCCATATTGTTGTTTATTGTTGGCTATGCAGGCCTAAGTTACCACTGGTATTTTCCATCTGTTCTATCTGTTGTCCATCCTTCTTGCAAGGTGTCCTGCCCATTGCCACTTGAGGGATTTGATTCTGTGGATGACATCTAGAACCTGGGTCTTTTGTCGTATCCACTCTATTATTTTACAGTCTTCCTTGGTTATACCCATTATGATATCTATCTATAATAAGAGTATTTCTCATTAAACTGACGAAAGAATGTCTTTATTGTGAAACACAATTAAGGGGCTTGCAATTTTGCCTTCCGATTAAAATTCTGAATTATTCTTACTCTGAAAACTTAACGCTTTTTCTGGAAAGTCAAGTATTTAGACATATCGGGTTCTGCTTTAGTATCACAGAACTATACCTTAAAGCATCATTCAGAACCTCGAAATTAGTGGAATAAATTAGTGGTTTCAATTAGCGTACAACTTTGGTCCTTTAATTTCTTCAATGTTATCATTCAGAACGACAAAATTAGTGCTAGTAATTTTCAATTAGTAGAAAAAGTCAACAAACTCTTAATTTTTGCGGGTAATGTCATTTTGGCCTTTATTTTCATCCTACAAGAGAAATTGTCATTAGAAACGAAAAGTTTATTGTTTTAGAAGCTAATTATTAGTTACTTTCCCTATGGATACAACTGACTCCCGCAAGTTGGTGCTAGAATAATCTGTTGTAATTATATTTTTTAGACATTGTGAATAATCGTAAACTCAGTATAAAATATAATTGAAGCCATTCATTTATTTCACTAATTTCGAGGTTCAGAATGAAGCTTAAGTATTAAACTATTTTCTATTTTTTTATGAATAGATCATAGGTATATCGTCAATGAAGCGTTAACCTTCCAACTCCATATTTGACTTAATTAGATAATAGATGGGGAAAATATAGAATTTTGCGTTAGTATTACAAATTATGTTTGACAATAAGCTTCATAAAAGCTTGAAAAAATTAATAACTTTTAAATTAATTAACATTCGGGTTTGTTTTTGATTGATGCCATCTAACGGACAAACGAAGCACTTTTATCTAAAGATAAATTATGTGCAATTAATTTATTTTGCTTCAAAGAATATGTACCGTATGATCGAGAAAAAACGGCGTCAGCGATGGCTATGAAATGAAGATCGCTGTCAAATTTTTATGTAAATTTATATGGGAAATGTCATCGATCGTCATTTCCCAGCTAACTGGACGCCGTTTTTTTTTTCGATCATACGGTAGTTGTTCCATGTCCACGGAATATTGGAAGTCCCTGTATATTTTGTAGGTCTGCTTTGGAAAAATAAATTCTCCAAAACTTTTTTCCCGAAAACTGCGATGTGACGGTTTTTTTTTACTAAAAGAGATAAAAAATGGAGTAAATACTAGAAAGAAAATTTTACGAAAAGAAAATCGGTCGTCGGTTGAGTTGGAAAATATTTATAATAAAATCTACGTAGGTTTGGGGGTAGTTTTTACGCTTCCCATACTTTTTCTTCATTTTTGTAAATGTCAGATGCTAAGCACTTAGCAAGAAGAAGTTATTTTTCAATATGACAAGGTGGCTTTGGTAATTATTGTGAACTATATCCTACTATGAACTGCCCAACATGTTCGACGTTTGGGAAACGCTTGGCAGGAGGGTTAGAGGTGTGAAGTAGCTTCATTCAAGTTTCGCTTGGTTCTTAAAGAATAATGAGAAAACATAACGCAATATGATTAATGCAGCCTCAATGACAATATGAACGGACCTATACAGGCAGTTATAGCAGCCAAGGTAGGCAATACACAGTATTGGGGTATTTTTTACATTTGTTTTTGTTTGGATACTTGAGTATTACAGATGTTTTCTTTAATATAGGCAGTTATAGGAGCCAAGGTAGGCAATACACAGTATTGGGGTATTTTTTACATTTCTTTTCTGTTTGGATACTTGAGTATTACAGATGTTTTCTTTAAGATAGTTAGTTCTGTTATCGTTATTAATATTTATTAAAACCCGGCTGTATCATTAGTCTCTAACGTTATTTTTAAAATTTAGTATAGAGTATCCAATGCAGCGTATTATGACGTTACGACAATAGTCCATAAAACCATCTCATTATATTAAAAAATTACATCAGAATGTAATGATAATTGAAAAAATTGCAAATTGATCGTGATCAGTTTATTTCGCCCTTAAAAATTAACCAAGACATGTATTGTCATTATCCAAAAAATTAAATGCTCAGGAGACCTGGTTCTGACCGTAAAATTATATTTTAGGAAAATTTACACACGAAATTAATGCACAAGGTGTTTTAAAGTTAGGGTAAAAAAACAACCCCTCGATTAACCCTGTATAATATGCCAAATACTAAAGTTTATAAAAAACTGAGTTTACGAATTAAAGTTGATAAGATTTTATACAGTTTGCTAAAAAAAATCATGAAAATGGGACAAAAAGTAACAAAAATATAACACTTTAAATTTCACCAAAGATTTCTCCGTTGCGTTTTTTTTTGCATCTGAAGTGTAGAAATATATACTCCTAAATAATATTATACTCCTTCCTTAATATTTTTATTCAAATACTGGGACCTATTATTTACATGATTTCTTTTAAAAAGAAAAATCAATAATATTTTGACTATTCCAACTATTTCCCTACATCGTAATAGGAGACCGTGACCCATAGAGATCCATAACTACGACTAACTATCTCCGATAGCAGTTTCATCCAGGTCCAGTTTTAATTGGACCGAGATATGACTGGAAAAGAGCCGGACGCGTTCAGTATAGCCGGAGATAACCCTGCGGCCAATTACCTGGGTACGTCTCTCCACTTTTTTTCTTGTTTATGGTGTAGATATGGCCGGCACTATCTAGTCGGAACAAAGCTAAAGTTTATGGATGTCGCAGTTAATTTCGGTCACAATCTCGGACTTAATTATGAAATAGGGAACACTAGATATATTTTAAATTAAAAATAGCTACAACTTAACATGTATAGGGTGTCACATTTTAGTATTTTTTGCAGTTTCAATGTATGGTAATATAAGTATGGTCTGTCCAACGACAAAATTCTGGACAGTGATAGATATCTGTCCTTTTAATTTCAAAATAGTTTGTGTTACTTCACAAAGACATAAATTGGTACAATTGGAATGCAAAGCGGAAAATTAATATACAGGGTGGTCCGAACTGTATTCCGGAAACTTCTGCAGATAAAAATAAGTAAAAAAGTTCGTATAAGTGTATGTTCTAAAGTGCTTAGTTTCAGAGATACAGGGTGTAGAAGTTTCATTTTTATTTCTATTTTTTCCAAATAATTTCTGATGTAACGTCAATATTTGGATGAAAATTGGTATCTGGGAGTTTTGTGACACGAGAAATTTGATTTTGATATCAATATTACTCCTATTTGTAGGGGGCGCCACCTACGTGCGTTTTGACTGTTTTGAAGAGTAATAACTTTTCATCCGTACCTATATAAAACTACTGATAAAAAAATATACATTTCCATGACTTTTTACGTAAAAAATGTCTCTTGGTAAAAATTGCTACGAGTAACCGTTCTCAACATATTTAAAATGGAAATAGTCAATACATGTCATTATTGACAAAAAATAAGTACACGTTGAATAGAGTTATTTGACTGAAATAATAAATTTTTATTTTTTTAAATTAATCATAATTTTTCCTGCGAAAAAATGATTGACTTTTGGCAGAAAAAAATTTCAAATTTAAGATTTCAGAGTCTAGTAACTATTTAGTCAACATATTTAATTTGTCAATGATGACAGGTATTGATAATTTCAATTTCAAATATCTCGAGAACCGTTACTCGTAGCGATTTTTACTAAGAGACCTTTTTTTATGTAAAAAAAGTTGAAAATGTATATTTTTTTACTCAGTAGTTTTATACAGGTATGGACGAGAAAAGTTATTAGTCTTCAAACCAGTTAAAGCATATGTAGGTGACGCCCTCTACAAGTAGAAGTCATATTGACACGAAAATCCAAATTTCTCATGTCAAAAACTCCCAGACACCAACTTTCATCCAAATATTGACGTTACTTCTTAAATTATTTGGAAAAAATCGAAATAAAAATGAAATTTCTACAGCCTGTATCTCCGATACTAAGCATTTTAGAACATACATTTATAGAAACTTTTTTATAGTAAACGCCACGAACGTTTGGGAGTGATTCATTGGTCGCTACCATGTGAACTAATCTGTTCAAGGTCGCATAAAACTTAATTCCAGTGCCGTGGTGTTTCAAGTCATATAATAATCAATATAAAATCTATTGTAATTTGTTATCTTAACTGTCAAAGTCTTGTCAAAACATATATTTGGTTATAAATATAAAATGGAATGCCCCATTGGCCGCACTGCAAGCACACCAATGGACTGACGCACAAAAACTTAAAAAAACGTTTACTCTACATATTTTAATCTGCAGAATATGCTGCCGAAGTTTCCGGAATACAGTTCGGACCACCTTGTATATATATTTTTTTTTATTTTAACAGCGAAGTTTTACTTCAAAATATTTTGAAAAAAGTGTTGAAAAAAAAATGTTTTGAAAAAAAATGGAGTTATTTTATTTAAAAGGTGAGTGTTAATAAAAAACCAACAAAGGTATGTCTTAAACAAAACCCCATATACAAAAAAAAAACTACAAAAATAACAATACCTTCAACTCGGAATGTAGAATATAGACCTTTTCATGATATTTTGACGACGTTTCGTGGACTATGAAACCCCATCATGAATGAATCAAATCAAAAAATTATCCGATTTAAATGAAATTTGGTATTTCGATAGGTTAGACCACGACCAACTTAATCGTATACGACACGTGTTACTGTGATAGTTAGTGTTACTGTGACAATTTGAAGGGTGGGCTATGTGAGCGACGGTGCACATGGTCCCCTCCTGCAAAGTTGGATATAACGTTTCGTTTTACTTTGTCAGGGTGTGACTAAGAATTGATATTGAAGAAAAATATGGGTCGATTTCGGTATAATTGGGGACGGAATACAGGATGACGCCACCAACGTTTCGAACCGATACGATGCCTCTAAATGGACGAAATTATCAGGATTTTTCTTAATTATGGGTCGATTGAAACCAAACTAGACACGTGGATAGAAATACCCAAATCGACTCCTCAGACGGACAGACAGACGGAAATAAGGAGAAGTTTCATGTTTCTTTAAAAATGCGCACATAGTGCACACGTAATTTTTTCTAGAAAGCGTCATAATTTTGTTGATCCTCTTATAGTGTTCGAGTTAAATGGCATAACGTTTGATTACATAACAACAATCTTCTGAAAAGGACCATAATTTCGCAGCAAATAATGCTAATAATTAACTGTACAATTACGCAAGCCTAAGCGCATGATTTATTATCGCAGAGAATGTATATGTGTGTATTTGTAGTATGAATGAGAAAAAATGGAGGATTATATGCTCACACCAGATGCTAACGCGTATCGTAATACGTTAAGTTATGAAAATATCCGGATAGGGAAATTTCATTTTTATTACAGGCAATATAAAATGTATACGATTTTTGTTGGTTGTAAAAAAAGAAATAGCATAATTTAAACGATAACACTTCTTTCATTTACGATAAAGCTATAATAAACAGTTCATATTTATTAATTTTTATACACTCATTACAGAATTTTTATTATAATTTTGATCTAAATAATTTACATAATAATTATATTATAGTAAGATACAATAGAAACTTATAAAAATTTGACGAGAATAAATAAATAGATCCAACACTACTAAATAATAGATCCAACACTAAATTTTAAAATAATCCTACTTATTTTATTAAATAATATGAAAATAACACCGTATTCACCGAAAGTACACGGTAGAGAAAATTTTGCTTTCAATTTCAAAAAATCCAACCATGTTGTTCTGAACTTTAATAAAAGTAATAATAATAATTGCCTATGTATACGGGTGCGTCTCAAAAGTGACTAACCCCTATAAATTTTTTATTTTTTCAGATAAAAAAACATGATTTCGTATATACCGTATGATCGAATAAAAACGGCGTCAGCGATGGCTATGAAATGAAGATCGCTGTCATTTTAAATGTAAAATTATATGGGAAATGTCATCGATCGTCATTTCCAAGCCAACTGGACGCCATTTTTTTTCGATCATACGGTATTAGTATATAACATAAATTAGAATTGATCGACATATTCAATTGTTTTCTGTCACTTCTTGTTTCATCGGAAATGAATAGAACTTTGGATTTTTAAATGGCACCCTCGGTATTTTTTTACTTTATTTGATAGAAAATGACACTCTGAATAGAATGACATATCATACTATGTCAACTTTTGACATATTCGCTCAAAAAAAAATTGTATTTTAAATTTATATCTAGTGTAACATGGCTGTGTTAAAATCACGAATTTTTAGGAGCCTTGGAAAAATAGATTTGATCGTCTAATGTTTTTAGTGTCTTATCCTGACCGGTTAATAGATACCCAAATCTTATTTTTAACCATATCTCAATTTTTTCAAATGGAACGAGTTTGGCTCATTAGCATATTTGGAAAAAGCATTTTTTTACGAATAATTTGATACCACACACTTGGTATTTCGAGTCAAATTGACGTTACGAACCGCATGTTATAATTTCAAATAATCCATATGCGAAAATGTCAACATGCTGACATACAATCTTGACAAGTTGACATATGATATGTCATTCTGTTCAGAGTGTCATTTTCTATCGAATAAAGTAAAAAATACCTAGTGTGCTAGGGTGTCATTTAAAAATCAATTCCGGTGAAACCAGAAGTGACCGAAAACAATTGAATGTGTCGATCAATCCTAATTTATGTCTATACTAACATACCAAATCCCGTTGTTTTATCTGAAAAAATAAAAAAGTTATAGGGGTGAGCCACTTTTGAGACGCAACCGGTATACAATATTACAAGCCATTACGGCAGGTATTGATGTCTCTATTATTCGGTATTCTACTCAGGTTATAGTTAATAGTTTAGTTAATATAATTATCTAGGCTAGAGATATCACAAAGAGTAATTTTCACCGAATATTGAATATTTAGTTACATGCTCGACCAAATCGTCTAATATTCTGCCACCGAATTTTCGGTGGAGGAAGTATTATTGTTTATGCTGTCGAAATTTTTCTAAGCATAAACACGTAAAAAACTTCTTGCGGATGTACTTCTTGCGGAAGTACTACACGTAAAAAACTTCTTCCCTTCGTTGATAAAATATTTTAAAATATAGCAAGATTTGACAAGCACTCGGCAATGGGAATTTGTAAACACGCGCTTATTTTTTTAAAGTTAGCACTATTATATAAAAATATTTCCGTGTTTCTGCAGAAAATGTTTCTGGGTTTATGTTTAGAAAAGTGTATATAATGTAAAGCAGGAACATGTCAGGAACATATTTTCATGTAACTGATTTTAGATATTCTTAAACTAACACTATTTTATAAAATGACTTATTTTCGCAGAAATTTTTTTCTGTATTTATGTTTAGAAAAGTGTTGAGAATAAAAAGCAGGAACATATTTCTTATTCTTCTCTTATTTTCTAAAGTTAGCACTATTTTATGAAAATGGCGTATTTCCGCAGAAAATGTTTGTTTATGTTTAGAAAAGTGTAAATAATGTAAAGCAGGAACATGTTTTCATTTCATTAAAGTCGAAAAAAAGGAGAATTAATTTTCTCAGAGAAATTTTTATGATTTTTTTTATTAGGCTTCTATACACTGGATGTTTTTTTTTTATAAGTGATTTCAGCTAAAAAAAGGCTCGAGAAAAGGTCACCCCCAATGGTAGCCGAATATTTTATTATTAACTGTTTTAAGTTTTTGCAATCCGTGCGGAAATCTTTACTTTACTATTTTCACGTGGAGCCACGCACTAAGTCGATTGGCACAGAGCATACACTCTAGCATGTGTTTGTAATGTGTGTCATGAGTGCGACACACATTACAAACACATGCTAGAGTGTATGCTCTGTGCCAATCGACTTAGTGCGTGGCTCCACGTGAAAATAGTAAAGTAAAGATTTCAGTTAACGTCTCCTTTTTGCTGCCAGGGCTAATCTGGACGGGGCCTACTTTGTTTACGCGGAATCCGAACCGCGATCCTCGGCTATATCATAGTCAATGGCCTACCGACTTGGCAAGTGTATAAATCGACTCTTACTCACCAGTATCCGATCTCATCCGGCCTCGAATCGGCGTGAATGAGCAATGTGTGTCAATAGATTTTACACTTTTGCCTTTAATGGACAACAGCACCGATACAGAGTTTCGAACCGGTCACTCGTCCATCCACTAGTATCGGCTTACGTCGCTTAACTTCGATGTTCTAATGGGAACCGGTGTTTCGACCTAGCTGGGCCGTTGCTCTGCTCCACGTGAGGCGTACAATCTTGCGTAGCGTAGAGCGGAACGGATCGCGAAGCTTTTAAATGCATTGAAGTAAATGGAAGTGGCCGCACATACAGAGGCGCGGATAGGCGCGTATTTTTCTATGGTCCGCCCGCTCTACGCGTGCAGTTATGTGTTGAGGCACAGCTTTATTTACATGCGCCACATTAAACTTCTATGTACCTGCAGATATTCTCTTTATATTATGATATGTAAAAAGTCGGAATTTTTAATTTGTATTAAATAAGTAAAGTCATACGTATAGTAACCAAATATAACACTGTTGGGTGTCATAGAGATAAATGTGTCGTACAAAGCAAATTTCTTTATTTTTTTGTCTAGACTCTCACCGTTTTACATGACGATATCGACCACCTTAATATACTGCTAAGCTTATTTTCAATTGTTTCCTCACAACTTATCTTTTTGAAACGACTCTATCGGTCGTTTCCCCATCGGTCGCCCCGTGGCAAATTGCAACACTGATAAACGTGGTCGAAGTCATCGTGCATGCGATTTTCCGTGCTGCAAATAAAATTGGGCTCACGTCGGCAATTCATCGTAAACGTTATACGCGCCAATAAACGGCAGTGTGAAGGTGGTGCACGAGCAAAAACTTAATCTAAAGTTTAGAGGCTTTTTCCTTTCACTGTATAAATTCGTAACGTGGCGTAGATTGCCAGATATCAGATGTAGGTCATAAAATATTATTTAGATTCAGTATTACTCAATATGGGGTGGATGCTCTTGGAAATAATAATAATCTAACTGATAGGGTTAGTTAACTAAAACTAATAACGTAGCTGTTTTTTCGCCCAGTGAAGGCAAGTAGTCAAGAGCCTTGCTGTCACATTAAGTCGTACTAAATTAAAAACTAGAGAGGAAATATTATTTATTATATTAAAATTATTTACAGCATAACTGAACTCCATTAAATACTTTACACATGGTATATAATACAATTCTTAGATCAAATAAATATGGTAAAAAACTTTAAAACAGGATATAGTATCAATATACTGGAAAACGTGTCCGTGTATCTCAGCTTGTTGTCGAATTTCCCTATTTCTAATTTGCAGGTTTCAGAGATATATTACTTTTAATATTAAATTTTCGTATAGGTTAGATGCATTTCTCCGCCGGTGCTGCTACCATCGGAGAATATCGTAAACAACTAGTACTTACATACACGAGGTTTAAATAGCGAGAATACGAAAATGTATTAATTAATTATTCTAAAAGTGTTAGAAGTATAAATTGTGAAAATTATAAAATAAAATTAAATATTTTGATATCTTCAGAAAGTCTAATTTGTATTATAAAATATATATAATTATAATTTTTGAAGATGTTCATCAAACATTTAATCACTCTGTTGATTAAAAAAAAGCATACCATTAATATTGCACAAATTATATTTTTATCCTCTCATAGTATATGTCTATTTATTTTTTTTGATTATGTAACAAGAACTTTGTTTACTCACTTGTTTTGTCGAACTGCTTGAATCCATTTTTTAATTTTTGATCAAATCGGTACGAGAAACTATGAACTATATAAACTGGTTGTTTCGGAGAGTTGAATATCCGGGAAAGTTGAATTATTGAATGTTATTGCACCAAAAACGACCTAATTACGCTTTTTACGCGTTGACATTTTTTGGCAATTTTATTAACATTTGAAATTGTCACAACACGCCTAGTTCGAATTCTTTTTTCACTTATTTTTACTACCCGTAACAGCGTTACATCACACAAACCTCGTCCTAAGTGTTTTATAGTCTCAATATCTGTACTAGCAAAAAACTAAAATAGTTAAATTGGTGGTTATGACAAAATCACGATTTCAACATTATTTTAATGCGATCAACAATAGGTACTGATAATTTCTGATTTTTGCCCTCGAAACGCTGCGATCGGAATTTGAACTGAAATCCACTGAAATGCACCAAGCCTATACAGAATTTCTTAAAGTTATATGAAAAAAAAAGTTATGAAAATGGTTAAATTTGAGCAAAGTTCTGTATTAATGTGCTTAATAATATGCCAGGGGGCTGGCCACGTATGCAGGATGCAAGAAAACCGCATACTGAAATATCTTCTTTACAATGAGCTTGTAGACGGTAAGAGGAAACCGGAAGGACAACATAAAAGATACAAAGACATTTTCCATGAAAACTTAAAGGGGATAAACATGTAGAATCAGTGGGAGGAAGCAGGTCACAATAGAACGCAATGGAGAAATGGAGAATTTTAATCTCGGTTAACAACGACAACCAAAAAGTAAAAAGGCAACAAGGTAATCAGATTTTTGAATATCCGGAGTGCAAAGAAGAGAGATAACATCACGTATCGGGGTTTTCAGTCACAGAAAAGCTCATGAAAGAAAACGCCTTGCGTAACCAATATTATAATGCGTGTCAAATACTCGTCAGCGAGTAGATTTGTCATCCAACGTTTTGTCTTTTGTCCACCCTAATCAACTTTGTTTTCTTATAGACGCCATATTAGATTTTTACACAGTTAAATAGATGTGATCACGTCAATAATTTTTAAAAATCGTTCAATCTGCGGCTTAGGTTGTTTAAAATAAAAACTTTACTAATTTTTTTACAAGTTTGACAGAAATAGCGCTAGAATATCCGAAATATATTTACAAATGTATCCAGAAAGATAATAATATGAATATTATTTGAAAATCTGGCATATTATTCGAACATTAATGAACAACTTTCCCATAATTTAATCCACCCTAGTATGTCGATGTATATATAGAGTATACTATATTTTTGAATTCACTTTAAAAATAGAAATTATATAAACAAAGTTCAATCGATTTATCAAATGAGTTTCAAAATAAGCTATCTAGAAGTGCATTCACGTAGAAACATCCCTTTAATATTTATTTATATATTTCCCTTTTATAATGGAAAATTATACTGACGTGTTTATGTCATGATATAATATGGCCATATTTACTCAACTTGACCCGATTACTCCGCCTGACCCACCTTCGATTTAAAACAATTATCGAAAAGCGGATATTAATCTGCCCTCCACGTTAACAGAAACACGACGAACGGCCTGTCAAGCGGGGTCAGACATATTAATCGTATCGAATTTGGAACGGTTGGTATCCCTGCGATAATACGCAAGGTCGCCCAGAGGATCAATTTCTCTATATCTGGCAATTTTGGACAGCTCACAGATACTAATGTCGATGTATTCTAAATAAAAAAATACATAATCTATACTAATATATAAAATCTTTTAAATTACTGACCTCACTGATTAATCACGATGTAGTGGGGAAGGTTCGAT
Organism: Sitophilus oryzae; assembly: GCF_002938485.1. Classification (NCBI taxonomy): domain Eukaryota; kingdom Metazoa; phylum Arthropoda; class Insecta; order Coleoptera; family Curculionidae; genus Sitophilus; species Sitophilus oryzae. Next base: position 432,166 of record NW_022146095.1, read on the forward strand.
TAGAAGGAGTTTTCGATATTCCAGTTGGATGAAACCACCCTTCAAATATTACAAGCAATATTTTTATTTAAAAAAACGGTCAAGTTTCTAAAAAAAACACTTAAACACGTATATTTTATTTTGTTTTTACATATTTTAAAAATTTTTAAAATGTATACAGGGTGTTTCGAAAATCTGATCATTGATTAATCACGATCCTGCTTAAAAAGCGTTTGACATAAAAGCTGATTTTTGGAAACGGATTGACTTTAGGGTGTAGAGGTTCGATAAGAAGGGATTTTTCGAAACTCGAATTCTAAGGGGGTGAAACCACCCCTCAAATATTAGAATATTTTTTATTTAAAAACCGGTGAGTTTTTCGGAAAAACTCATAAACATGTATATCTTATTTTGTTGTTTTACATATTTTAAGATTTTTTAAAAAATTATACAGGGTGTTTCATAAAATTTGACCAATGAGTAATCACGATTCTGCTTAAACTGCTTGACGTTTAAAGCACGGATTGACTGTGGGGTGTAGAGGTTCTCGAATCTCAAATTCCAAGAGGGTACAAACGCCCCTCAAGTATTACAATATTTGTTATTTAAAAACGGTTAGTCTTTCGGGAAAACGCTTGGATAATCACGTCTAAAGACCGCAAGATCTGCTATAGAAACTCAGCTTTTAATATTACAGAGAGATGGGCTCACGAATGGATGAAGCTCTAACCGAACAACATTATGCCCCTGCATAACTGAAAGAGTCGTCGATTTTAACTTACTCCGCAAACTGGTTCACAGGTACCAAGTCTGAGGTACCAATAAGGAAGATATACATATTCCCAAAAAACAAATTAATGGGGAGAGCTCTCATCTTACTCATGCTTTTGCGGAGAGCACAATGTAAAATAGCTCTATTGAGATTTTCTTTATATTTGTTATGTATTATTTTTTATATTTTAAATATGTCGCAATAAAATAAGTGACATAGAATGTGTTTCACCATTTCTTCTTTTCACTGATAGAATTTGTTATGTCGATTCTCTGTATGTTGATTCTCTTCTATGATATTCTGATAGAATCTGTTTAATGTCAGATTTAATTGCTTATTGCGTTCACAATGCTCTGTTAGAAGGTTCACTACATTTTTCACAGTTTTCCTGCGTTTGCTTTTTCGTAAATGTCCTATCTATTGACCTGCCTTTTCGTTGGGTTCCTTTTCGATGAATATTTATTCATCGTATTCCAGGCAGAAATAATTGCCGATCTACGATGCGCGAGAGAAAATAATAGAAAAGCTTACTTAGGTAAGCTCAGACTGTCAGGCCGCACTTAAGGTGTTTAAGCACCCAAAGCTACCGTCGACACTGGTTTGGGAATGTCTGGGTCAACTGGAAGCTCTGGCGGAAAGGAACATAATTAAATTATTCTGGGTGCTGGCCCACAGAGGCAACCAGCAACGAAAAAGCCGATGAAGTAGAAAGGCAAGGATCACTGGAACTCTCGTCTTGGCCCAGAACCAGTACTGAGAATACGTAAATGTATAGACCATATTGCAGTAAAACTCTGGATTAGAGAAAAGCAAAACGTCCAGACAATTTTCCAATGGACAAACAGACAGGGGCGCAGGCCTGCAGCAAGGCATTCAAGGACCTATTTCTAAAACTATAAAGGAACTGCTAATACTTATTAGGAATACAGTGTGGAGAATTACAGGTCTCTTTACAGAACATAAGGCTGTCAAGTACTACCTGAGCAAGATCAAACTGTGTCAAGGAAACCTTTGCTACAGACTCTTTGAGATAAATATCCTGAAACAGTGGGGCATATAATAGGTCAATGCGAGACTCATGCAAACCGCAAGCGACATTTTTTATTTAAGAAACCGGAGGAACTATGCTTCCATCCTATCAAGAACCTGCACAAATTGGTATAGAGTACAGGGATATAGAGAACAGATACACACAGCCTTACAGGTTGCAGTGTTTCCAGCAGAGGACAGCCCCTTATTTTTGAAAATAATCGCAGCCATAAGTCATGCTTGCCTATTTCACCGCCCTTTGGCCCTCGGGTACCGATATACCCATAAAAATGTAACTTTGCCACGTTTGCCCAATATATTTAGAACACGCATATAGTCTAGAATTTACCTCTATGGAATTAAGTGCGTCGTTTGAAATCAAACGTGCGTGTTACTAGAGCTTGGCTATCTGTGAAGATAGCAACTGAACGGTAACCCTTCGACAAATATAAACAGAGAGAGATGAGTTGCGTTAATATTGTTGGCAATTACTGAAAAAAAAAGAATCAATAATGCAAAGAAATGTAACAAAAAGTCTTAGAAAACTCAAATAATAATCATATGTCATTATCCCTATTTTTCAACTTAAGCCGCCAAAATTAATAATGAAAGGTCGTATCCTACCAAAGGGTCCCAACCGAAAATACTCTAATTATATATCAGCCCTTGGAACATTTACTATAGCTTTACAGATTCTTTAAGCGTATAATTAATAAGATTTAAGGATTAAGTAAAACCGGCTTTATGCGCAAAAGAGAGCCATTTCTCCGAGTAGATTAACCTAAAGTATAGTTTTAAAGGGACACACAGGGAAGTTACATTTGCATGAAATAGTAGTTTAGAAATAGAGTTAAAGTTTTAGCGTTAGAGCATATGTACTGAGTAGAAATACCTTTCTCGCGTTAGACACATAGTCTAACGCAGTCAATTGTGAACTGAAATTGAGCTAATACAGGGTCCACAACACGACTGGAGTATTGTAGCTAAACGATTAGATTCTTTTTAAGCAAATTTGTAAGTTTTGGGTATAAAAACAAAAAAAAAAAAAAAAACAATTTAAAAATATTTTTACAAGATACAGAGTGTCCCAAATAAATAAAAAATATCAAAGTTGTATTTTTTGGTATTTTATATTTTTAACCAGCTCTAATAGTCCTTCAAGGGAATCTAAACTTTAATTTGTAAAAATCTAATCGTTTAGCTACAATACTCCGTGTCGTATGTGGTGAATAACCCTGTATAATCTTCTGAAAATTATTTGTCATCACGAAAAAAATATATATGTTTTAAATTGTGCTTATTTACTTGCGTAATACCTACATTGACGAATTAGTAAAGAAACTCTAGGTAGCACAAAGGTCTATGGAACATGCATTGGATAAAAAAGAGGGATAAAGTGGAAGACAAAAGATAAGGTAACATAATTGTTTAAGCGTCGGATTGACCTGATTTCACGTACTACAAAAATAGCATTAGAGTAGTGGTGGATTTTTTTTTAATAAAATAAGATTAATTTGCAGCCGTTGAAGAAGAATTTGAAATTGAAAAGTTTCAAATCCGGTTCACATTCCATTAGGTTTATTTTATTTTTGTGTTTTATTTTTTATTTTATTTTATTTCTTTTTCCTGTCTGTTTTTATTGACAAATATTTGACTATCATTTCAAACTCATCGCAGTGTTGTTTTAGTATGTAAAATGAAAATGGTGTGTGGTGTGACCTTAACTGTATATTTTGTAAGTTACGACGACCATCTTATTATCAATTATATATTTATTTGGGTTCTGTCCTGCTAGATCTGATGATGCTCGTATGAGTGAAACACGTGTCACAATTTGACATTTTGAAAATAAATGTTTTTTTTTTTTTTTTTGGTTTGTTTTGGTTTGTCTTTTTGTATTTATAAACCAGGCCAAGAATTTGAAGATGAATTTGCAGTTTGACAATTCAATAGTCCAAAAATAGTCTTCTTTTTGGTGTGTTCATGTAATAATATTTTAAGATTTTGTACCATCATATTACTTACTTACTGACATTACTCGCTTTGATAGGCATCAGAATCGTATCAGGCATCGTATTTGATAGGCATCGCATTTGATAGGCATCGCATTTGATAGGCATCGCATTTGATAGGCATCAGAAGATGGTTACACAGGGCGTTTTCTTTTATGATCTTTTCTGTGACTAAAAATCCTGATACGTGATGTTATCTGTCTTCTGCACACCGGACATTCAAAAATCTCATTACTTTGTTGCCTCTTTACTTTTTGGTTGCCGTTGTTAACTGAGTTTACAATTTTTCACCATTGCGCTCTATTATGCGCTGCTTCTTCCCACTGATTCTGCAAAAAGGGAATAAGCTTTTAAGTTTTTTGTGGAAAATATCTTAGTACTTTTGAGTTGTCCCCCCGGTTTCTGCCAAGGTCTAGAAGCTCACTGTAAAGAAGAGGTTTTTGGTAGGCGGTTTTCAATTGTAGAGATTATTATTGCTGGATACCCTGCAAGTTTCTTTTTTGTTCTCAAGTCATGATTGTAGAAAATCCTGCCTTCTAATTTCCAGAATGCTCTTGAGGCGCTGCTAATTCTGTGCTGAATTTCACAGTCGATATTGACCTTTTCCGAAATCTAACTGCCAAGGTAACAAATTCCAATAGTTTTATCCGATTTTTATAGCATTGTTTTAATTTTCCGGGGCACATGATTTTAGTTTTATCGATATTAAACTACGCGTAGCCACTAAGGAAGAAGATGAGGTTACAACATTAGAAAAGAAGCTTGCTATGAATATAAAGAAGACGCAGTTTAAGCAAAGTTTAAGCAAATGAGTTTTGCCGACATATATTAACAAAATGAATTACAGCAATGATCGTTGTTTGTGTGAATGGGGTCGGAAATATGAAACAAGTGTCGTACTAAACAATTTCTTTTTCTGGAGAAGAAAAAAACAATTTCGACTAAAACCTTCTGGTCAAAGGCTGTGTCTAGGCATTTATGATAAAAGGTTTTAGAAATAGAAATCGCGCGAGGCAGTGACAAAAGATATTATGGAGAAAACGGGTGCTAGGCGACCGGCAGAAGTGTTTTATCTCATTTTAAATGTCGGATGTGGAAAAAAGGCCAGAAAAAGAATCTCTATTCTTAAATTAATCCGCTTTCGGCCTTAGAAGTCGGTATTTATTATCGGATTAGGGTTTTAAAAGTATTAAGAGAGACTTCTTTGGCTGCTTTTATGGTGCCTTAAGCCAAACGATATAAGACGGCGAAGATTTGTATAGATTTGCCTTAATGATGCAGAACGATTTGTAAAATATTAAGCAGACCTTCAAAATATTTTGTAAAATATTTAGAAAGTTATAGAAACCATCATTCTGAACGTAAATTTTATCATTACCATAGGATTTTTTGAAACGTTTTAATAAATATGTAATCCAAAGTTATTCTACTGAAGCTTTTTTTTAATTTTAATTTGGAACATTCATAAACATATTTCTTTATGATCAAAACATTCAGTTTTAAGACACTCTTTACACGGGGCAACGGCCCAGTTACGTCGAAACACCGGTTCCCATAGAACGCCGAAGTTAAGCGACGTAAGGCGATACTAGTGGATGGACGGGTGACCGGTTCGAAACTATGTATCGTGCTGTTGTCCAAAAAAAGCAAAAGTGTAAAATCTATTGACACACACTGCTCATTCACGCCGGTTCGAGGCCGGATGAGATCGGATATCTCGTGAGTAGAGAGTTTTAGACACTTGCCAAGTCGGTAGGCCATTGACTATGATATGGCTGAGGACCGCTGTTTCGATTCCGCGTAAACAAAGTATGCCCCGTCCAGATTAGCCTCCTGGCAGCAAAAAGGAGACGTTAACTTCAAATCTTTACTGTACTTTTCTTTATACGGACAAGAGATAACAGGTGTTAGGTAATAGCTTTGAGACTACGGTTCGAGACGCATTGATGTTATTTTTTTGGTTTGTAAGTTTTGCTCATTGTGACAAAAAGTGTTATTAAAGGTAAAGTAAATGTTTTCTCTGCCTACTGGTAACTAAAGCATATATTTTATTTTCCCGTTGAAATAATTCTGTGCTAAAGCTTTTCCTTTTTTATTTGATTTTACAAAGGTATTATATAGCATGGATATTAAATGGATTCGATTTATGTTGTGAATAATTTCTAGTTTAAAATTAAATCTAAATCCAATCGTTTATTGTCCATTCGTGCCGATATTTTTGGTTCGGTATGACTTAGTGTTTCCAACCGTACCTGTAGTAACCAATACAACGTAGGTTCCTTTATTTTATTTAAATGATTCTCATCATCCCTTGATTCTCATCAAGTTTCTTATTTGTAATGTACCCTAAACATGATCTATACCAATAGATCCCAATATAACCGCCGTAAATATGAAATATTGGTAACATAATTATAAATAAATAAGTAATATAAACTAGAATCAATATAAATTATTATTAATACTTAATACTAACTAATAATAATTGCAATGAATACTACGAACATATCTCATAATTATGTACTATTATTATTATGTACTTAATATCATTAATAACTGTATTCTTCTGTTGCAGGCTATTCATGAATTCTCTGGAGTACGCTTACCTCTTCAGCCTTATTCTGGAAGCCATGCTGTTTTCATGTATTCAACTGCTTCCGACGGCAATGTCACCCTTCAGCTCAAAGAACCCGACGATCTTGACAGGTACCATAGTATATGTTACTATTAAATTATTATTATGAGTAGAATTTTGATTTGCAATTAATATTCATGCGAGAGATTGCATTACTATGATTTTACAACTCTGTATATTTTTCCTATATAGAAGGATGTTATTAATAAGTGATAATCATTTAAGCGATTATCGCCTGGTGGCCATATTGTAATTGTCATTTTTTGAAATATTAATTCCGAAGTCATTTCTGTCAGTTCCACAAGATATCCCGTCAATTCTTATTACAAAATGGCAAAAGAAAGATTTGGTAAAATTTTGTTGCCTCAAGTCGACGATGTTATTAAAAATGTGAAGTCAAGAAATACCGAGTGTTCAGACAAATATGTATGGAAGCAGTTTACTGAGTTTTGCCTTGCACGAAGTTTCAAAATTGAGAAAACGACAACAGACGAGGATTTGTTTAAAAGACGGGGCATATAATATGCGAAAATCCGATGGAAGCGATTATAAAGAAGATGTGGTCAAGCTTTTATGGAACAAAATTGCCAAAATGCTCCAGGAACTATATTTTGAATAATATAAGCGCCGCTTAGATCCATTCAATGACATGGTTTTTCAAAGCGCCCGTTTTGCCCGAAACGCAAAATCGAAAAGAATTACAGGCATTACCTGATGCACGAAAGGAGAGTTTCACAGCTTTGACGAGACAGGAAATAGATAAAAATGGCCTTAAGTTTGGATAAAAGTACCCGAGTGGCGCTATTCTGTAAAATCGTCGGTATCGGTAAGTTACGACAGCTCTCGATACGTATTTGTATATAGTAAAAATGTGTTAATTGTTGTTGTCATAGTTACCGATTGGTCCTATGGCAGATATCGCAAATTTGTATTGACGAAAATCGGTATCTCTACCGTGAGGTTGACAAGGGCACGGTAGAGATACCGATTTTCATCGGTACAAATTTGCGATATCTGCCATAGGACCGATCGGTAACTATGACAACAACAATTAACACATTTTTACTATATACAAATACGTATCGAGAGCTGTCGTAACTTACCGATACCGACGATTTTACAGAATAGCGCCCCAGATGGGCTTCAATGGAAATTTTTCCACATAGCTGCATCCGAACTAGCATTGAGAGGAAATGAAGCGGTTTTTTTGGTATTGGAATATTTTACGAGAAAAAAATATAGTAACGGGGCTAGTACCGATCGTCTGGAATACAATCCAATATTTGCTAAAACGGCGCAAGGAGGAGCAAGTCGAACATGCGAAAGTAAGTGGCTTGTTAAAAATCTTGTGCATCCGGATTTATGTCCAGTACGATTATATTTTAAGCTAATGTCCAAAAGAGGCGCAAACATTAAAACTAATCGATTATTTTTGACGGTCAATCAGAAATGCAAACAGAATGATAACTCCCCATGGTTCAAGAATTGTCCAGCAGGTATTAACATTATAGGAAACTGGACAAAAATGGGACCTGAAAATACACCGTCATCTACTTCTAATGCTGAAGCCAAAATTCAAACACCTCCAAACTATGGTAATAATTCATCCAATGGTTCAAGTTTTCACTATAAAAATTGTAGTTTTATTATTAATAATAATTATTATAATAAGAATGTTTAAGATGAGAAGGATATAGGTATTTTATTTCGTTGTATAATATTTTGAATACAACTCAATGTTTCGGGATTACCTAATACTTTTGCCTGACACTCAATGCGATACCGGCAACACTACGACTCCGAAGGATTTCGTGTCAGGTGAACGTATTATTCGGTAATCGCGAAACATGTTGGGGTATTACATTCGATAATATTATTAGTTAATAACTCTAAATAGTTTTGTTTTCATTTCTAACTTTTTTTTTCAGAAATAGTTTGGCAGCGATGTTGGCTAGGTTACAAGAGGATGCTTCATTTTCTATCTATACCCAAGATGCAGATATTCTCTCTGATGGTAGTATAGACGTCCTTTTAGGTACTGGTTCTTCAACAGGAAATTCTGGTGAGTAGTTGTTTTGAGTTGTTATTTTATTATCATTTTAGTTAATGTCCTAAACGAATAAAAATATTCAATTTATTAAAATCTGGCATTGTTGAAATCTAAAATGAACATAATAATATTTTTCAGATAAGAAAAATAAAGAGTATAGAGTATACAAGGTGTATCAAGCTGAGCTTGTTTCGATGTTTCTAGAGAGCTCAAATATCTAAATTGGAGCTTTTTGTGCTTATCATGCTCTGTCAAAGATCAAGTCATTCTATCTTGTCTGTCAAAGAAATGTTGTATGACCCAAGTATTTTTGCTTTATTAAAGGAAAGGCTGTTTAATTCGCTTTTGTTTTTGATATATCTTTCTATATCTATAGTAGCCCGTTTTTAAGTTTAGAAGATTTAGTTTCAAATCATATTTGAGTTTTTGATTTTATCTAATTACCTGTGTCATTAAATGTCAACTAATGTCTGACAGTATTTCCTTCTGTCAGAAAATTAATTAAATTATTTTTGTTTGATTTAAATATTGATGAATAAAATTTTGTAAATTTTTGCAAAAAAAACTCATAATCGTGTTTCTGGGGTTGAAATATACTACCACTAAAAATATTTGCACTTATTTATGGCTCATGCTGTATAGAGTGATATCAAAATTCATGAAATTTTACAAAGAATTATATTATATTAAGTATATAACAAAAAATGGGGGATTCATCTAAAATAAGTGGCTGTTAACTTCCGATACTTTAGGAAATGTCACCGTATGGAAATTATCTTTAATTGAGACATCTGACTCTGAAATAATAATATGCAAAAAAGATCCGATCTAGATATTTTAATACTCTAGGAACATCTAATGCAAGCTCAGCCTGGAACACTTTGTATACTGAAACGCATTTTTAAGACTTTTAGTAAAATATTTCGGCCTTCACTTAAAAAGTGCGTTGGGTATATTTAAATTTTCTCTATGGAATAATATTCACTAATATTAATTAGTAACCGTATTTTTTAATTATACCACTTTATACTAGTCGTTGCTCGGTAATCTGATATTATTTTAGCGCTGCAGTCATCTCAATTTCCTACTCTGTCTGTAATACTAACTACTACTCTCGTAGAGCTAGCGAAATATTTTATCATGCAAATTAGAATTTCAATTGAAATTTGTAATTCCGCAATAGTTAGTTAAAAGCTAATGCACGAGCTTTCTCTTATGCGCCGCATCCAAAGTGATACCGTATAAATTATGCTTTATCATAATACAACAACAAACATACAAAATGATGTGGCGTTTCCTGTTTAAAATCAATTGGTTTGGTTGAATATGGAAATATTTATGTAAAACAATAAATGTAACAATTAAGATTTTTAAAACTGAATAATTTGGTACTCTCATATGAATAGTAAGTAGGCTATTATTTATATTTTCAATTTTCACTAGTAATACCACAAGAGATTAAATTATTTTTGTTATGTATTATAAAAAAATTCGGGATTTAATTTAAAATATTATTTTGGTTTGGTTTGGGTTGGAATACATAAAGAACATAAAGAAAATTATACCAAATTGTGTTTAAAATAATTTTAGAAGTATTTTTTTATTTATTTTGACAATGGCTATTTTTTTCTTTTGATTAGACATCATAGTACAACAGGATCCGGGTGCAGGATTATTACGCTCTACTTATTTTTAACCACTTTTTACGAATATTTATGAATAGGAGAATACACTTTTATTAGGGTGTTTATCATAAAGTTGCCGTAAATAGGGGTTGCCGCGGTTTAAAAATTTTCCTATGTTCCCGGCAACAGTGCGTCGGGCATCTGTACCTCCTATAATCAAAAACTTAGGAATTTTGTATAAATGTCAACTTAAAGTATGTGTTAGGATTTTTTTCAGAAAAATATTTTAACTTCTATAGGGTGGCTCAAAAAAGTGTGAGTGGATCAGAATATTCTTTAAATGGAACACCCTGTATATTATTCCTTTGTTATGGCGCATTCTCACGACTCGTGTACTTGAAAAACATTTGTAATTAGTATACAGGGTAT